>NC_064853.1:133171124-133213624 GCF_024139225.1 Suncus etruscus | reverse complement strand
CACCTTCTTGCCACCCCCACCCCACCCCGCATGGTCCCTCTGCCCCAACAAACATGGCAACTCCCATGGTCCCATGAGGCTTGGTTCACATATGGAACACCCATGGATCCAGGAGGCCAGTTCACACACGGAACTCCCACAGTCTTGAGAGGCCTGGTTCTGATTCTCTCTTGTCCAGGAAGCCCTTTCTCTAATTCAGCTCTGCTGGATGGGCAAGTACTAAGACTGGATCACAGTCAGCTTCTTTCCTGTTTTTGTGGGGAAGGCGGGATGTTCCCCATGTCAGTGTTTATGAGGCTCAAGGCAGTCCTTCATCCCTAAGAACTCAGATCCCCTTATCCACTCACCCTCACTCTGCCTAAGTCCTGCCAATCTCCTTGCTGTGTCTCAAATACGGACCATGAGCCTGTGTGTCCTGCCCCAGGGCCTTTGCACTGGCCAATTCCCTCTTCAAGGAATGCCTTCTCCATGAGAGAGAAGTAAAATGCCTGCCTCAGAGTCAGGCAGGAGAAGGAGGGGAAAGGGTTAAGGGTATCAGGGAGGGTGAGAGGGAAACTGTTGACATTAGTGACAGGAAATACGCACTGGTGAAGATGGGTACACATTATATGATTGTACTCAATCATGAACAACCTTATCTGTGGGGGAAAAAACCCTGTAGTATGAACAACCTTGTAACCATGGTGTTTGAATACATAAAATGAAAAGAATGCTCTCTCCCCAAACAGCCTTGAAACACATCTCTCAGAACCCTGCCCTACTCACCACTTCCCTCAGAGAAAATCACTCCCTTTCCTCCCCTTCACAACCTCCTTACTCTGTTTTCTTTTGTTCCTGCCCCCCACCCAGGTCTATTGACTGGTTCAGAGAAGTGTTCCCCAAAGTAGGCACTGGGTGGGGTGTAAGTGTTGGGCGGGGGGGGGGGTATAATATATTGTTCTCTTAAAGAATGTACATTTCGGGGCCAGAGAGATAGCACAGCGGCGTTTGCCTTGCGAGCAGCCGACCCAAGACCTAAGGTGGTTGGTTTGAATCCCAGCATCCCATATGGTCCCGTGCCAGCTAGGAGCCATTTCTGAGCAGATAGCCAGGAGTAACCCTAGAGCACTGCCGGGTGTGGCCCAAAAACAAAAACAAAACAAAAAAATAAACAAAAATAAAAGAATGTAGATTTCCTTGGGTGGCGTGCTGAATAATTTTTTTTTCTGCAAAGAGGATGCTAGGCCACATTGTTTTGGAAGTGTCTGGGCTACAAAAAAGAGGTGTCATTTCACAGGGAGAATTTTGGTTCTGTGCTGTGCCCCCCCACCCATGCCTGGCATGTACACAGCAAAAGCTCATACATGCTTATCAGCAGGAAGATCTGTCTGACCCAGCCCCTCAGTGGCTTTCTGATCCACTAGAACTTGTGCCATTAATTATTTTCCCTCATATCTCTCAGTGCCACAACTGGCAAGATTGTGATGCCAAGGCAAAAATCCAGCAAACAGACAGAACCAGAAGGCCACAGGGAGACCCCTGCTATCACCCAAGTGGCCTGGGACCCTCCCCAGCATCCTCCAGCAAGCCATGTGTCAAATCTGGTGGGGGCATTCACACCACAGGGGGTGAAAGAGTGCCTAGGAATCTGCCCATATATTGACACACCAGTCCTCTGCAGGATTCTCAGAGGGTACATTAAGAGTTATTACCAAAAAAAAAAAAAAAAGAGTTATTACCATATCTATAATATTGAATATGTTGAATACATAATATCTACAATATCTATAATGTTGAAGTTACAGGCCAGTTCCTTGGCCAAGGAAGGTCTGTTTACCTTGTTTTTTTTTTTTATGTTTGATCCAAATCCCAAAAGCCTAGTTTATCTTTAAATATCACAGCTCCCCACTCGTGCGCAAGGGGGGCCCAGAATGCAGCACAGAGAATGGCTGTTTCAGAATTCAGAAGGCTGAGATAGAGGAATTGAAAGAACCATGGAGTCTAATCAAAGCCTCTTGTTGATTTAGGGGTCCTGAGTGGAGGGGGGAGGTAAGGACAGGCAGGTGCTGCTATCCAACGAGTGCTGAGACAAGTACGAAGGTGAAAGATGGAGATGCTGGAAGAGCAGGAAGGAAGCCTTCCAGACTCAGATCCTACCCTGGCCTCCCTGCTCCCGGGAGAGCAAGAGGGGATCTTGAAGGATTAGAAGGCAAGCAGAGGACTTTGATGACAGTTAAGAGCCAAGCAAAGAAACAAGCACCAAATGCAGGAACTATACCCAGCTCCATGAACCTCATCAATATTTGAGGTTTGTATTTGAAGATATGTCAAATCATCTCCAACTCCAGACATCTATCTGCCTACTGTACTGCTATGTTTAAACAGACCCCTGGGCACTCAGTGCGCTGTCTGCCTGGGTCTGGTGAGGGTTGGGGGTGCAGTCAGATGCACTGAAATAACTTTCCTGAAACCCAATTCTGCCTCATGAAAATCAGCCTGTTCTGCATGACAAGGTGGAGATAGCCAGCCAGGAGAACAAGTTCAGGGTGCTTTGGGAGGGGAATGATCAAGTCTAGAAAAATGTGATGAGTGAGATAGTACAATGGGTAGGGAGCTTGGTTTCCAAGTGGCTCAATCTCTCAGTTTGATTCGGGTTTAATCCCCCACATCCTATATAATCTCCAAACCCTCTAGAAGAAATTTCCGAGTGCAGAGCTAGGAGCACCCAGGGTGTAGTCCTGAAGACAAACAAAATAAAAAAAAAAATAAAAAAGTGACAAGTGGACAAATGAATGGCAGAAAGGAGACCCAAATAGTGCCTCTCTGAGACAGCACTCTTTCTCTGGGGCACATGTCTTCTCACATTCCTGGCCATAATGGCTAGATTACCTTTGAATCAACGCATCACACCGGGATGAGCAGGCCACCTCTCTGTGCTTATTCTCAAAATTCCCAGTCTAGTAGTTGCCCTCACAGAAGGTATTATTACTCCTCTCTCGGGTACAGATGGGCAGTTGGAGATTTGGGATTAAGTCCAGAGGTCTTTGGCTAAAAGTATGTACCATTAATCATTTGATCATCACAAACCATTAATCATCACAAACCAGTGATGGCCAGTTAGCCCTGGACCGATGTTCTTAATTATCCCTGCTAACGTGTGTGCATCACTTTCACACAAACAGGTCCCCCCACACACATATTGCCAATCTGTCAGCATGCAGTAGGCCTTGTTATGGACTAAATGCTCATGCTCTGCTCTCCACCAATTCAAATTTGTAAGGTACAAGCCCCCATCCCACAATGTGAGTGCATTTCTAGAAAAGTTAGCAGGGGTCTCAAACTCAATTACCTGGGGGCTGCAGGAGGCAAAGTCGGGGTGATCCTTGAGTGCAGTCAGTAGTAAGCCTTGAACATTGGGGGGGTGACCCAAACAACTAAAACAAAACAAAACAAAATTCCTCTAGGGCAGGGCCACAAAATGAGGCCCGCGGGCCACGAGTTTGAGACCCCTGAGTTAAAGCCTTTATGAACATAGTCCAGTTAACAATGATGATAACGGCAGAGCTTGGGCCAAACAGAACCAGTGTCCTGATAACAGCCAAGAGCACATTGACAAGCCAGCTAGTTCTCACCAGAAGCACAAACAATCTGGTCCTCCTGGATCTGGGACTTCTGGCTGCCAGGACAGGGGTGGGTAGTGATACAGATGTTTGCAGGTTGAATCAGACTGCACAGCAGACAAATACAGCATGCAAAAGCAATCTCTCTGGTCATGGAACACACACCTGGTGGGTGTGCCTGTTTCTCTCTCTTTTCATTTTTAGGACAAATTTTATTTACAAAGCCATAACTCATCTACTTTGGCATCACTATTGACAAAAATGCCTGCCACTGAGATATTAGAGAGGGCAAACTATTGATTTCTGCTTTATATAAAACCAGAGCCTGACATAATCCCAGTTTTCTATTCCCGTGTGGCACTAAATACAGCTTTTTTTTTCTTCCCTTTTTTTATTTTTGGGCCACATCTGTAATAGTCAGGTGTTACTCCTGACTGTCAGGGATCACTCCTGGCATGCTCATGGGACTATATCCGATAGTGAAGATTGAAACTGGGTCAGCTATCTCTCTAGTTTGAATGCAGCTTTAAATGACAACAATAGCAACAAAACTCTTGAAATTATCCAATAGTTTGACTGCCAAATATCCAACACTCATGCCTTGGACTGCTATACAGTCATCCCATCCCCATTGCCCTATGCAGTCCCCCACTCCTTACCCAGAGGCAGTTGGGGCAGGTAGGGCTCCATTCCTGTCCTTGGTAGGCAGGGGAAAACAAGGGGTCCTTCTCATGGCTCCCAGGAGAGAGCCAGCAAGCACAGGCTGGTGGGGGGGGATCCTCTACCTTGTGGCCACGGGCAGCTCCTGGCCTTCAGCTCACTTCTCAGTAACAGGGTCTCGAAGGCTCCTGGTGGCCTCTGTGGCCAGGTTCTCTGGAGGCTTGGTCTCTCCATGAGGCAACCCCAGCACCTAGAGAGAGGCAGAATGCAGTGAAACCTCTGAGCACTTCACCAGCCCAAAATGCCCATTCAGGGGGGAGTCGGGAGAGCAAGGAAATCCAAGAGGGTAACCAGAGTGGCTGCCAATGCCCTGGGGACAGACCCGTCCCTTAGCCACCTGGTCCACGGAACGCAGCTGCGCTGCCCCACCACAAAGCATAGGTTGGCAGTAGGGCCAGCTGGGATCCAGCAGGGCTAAGGATTCTCCAGCTGGGGTGGGGGTGGGAGCTGCAGCAGGGTACCCTGATCCCCAAGGCATGGTCAAGACTCCAAACACACCTAAATACCAGGCACAAGTCCTTTAGCTGGGGTGCACTTTACCCTTTAAAAATTGTTTTTGTTGGGGCAGGAGCGGTGGCACAAGTGATAAAATGTTTGCCTTGCAGGGGCCAGGAAGGTGGCGCTAGAGATAAGGTGTCTGCCTTGTAAGCGCTACCAAGGAACGGACCGCGGTTCGATCCCCCGGCGTCCCATATGGTCCCCCCAAGCCAGGGGCGATTTCTGAGCACATAGCCAGGAGTAACCCCTGAGCGTCAAACGGGTGTGGCCCAAAAACCAAAAAAAAAAAAAAATGTTTGCCTTGCAGGCGGCTAACATAGGACAGACAGCGGTTCGATCCCTCAGCGTCCCATAGGTCCCCCAAGCCAGAGACAATTTCTGAGTGCATCGCCAGGAGTAAACCCCCTGAGCATCACCGGGTGTGGCCCAAAAAAAAAGTTGGTTTTGTTTTGGGGATGTACTCTCTATGCTTAGGGCTTACTCCTGGCTCTGTGCTCAGGAATCACCCAGCAAACTTTTCACCCAACAGAACTCTATGGACAGGGACTGGAGAGGTGGCACTAGAAGTAAGGCGTCTGCCTTGCAAAAGCTGCCTAGCACGGAGAACGGTTCTATCCCCCAGCGTCCCATTGGGTCCCCCCAAGCCAGGGGCTATTTCTGAGTGCATAGCCAGGAGTAATCCCTGAGTGTCAAATGGGTGTGGCCAAAAAAAAAAAAAAAAAAAAACCTCTATGGACAACCCTACATACACACACCAATCAGAACTGCAGGAAAAGTTTACACCGATCAGAAAGTGTCGTTCTGAGGCCTCTGCATACTCTGGCACCGTGTGTGACAGTCCAGGTCCTGTCGGGGATGGTGCTTTCCATACACGACGTCTCAAACGCTCAGGTTTAGAGTGTATCCAGTTTGGCTGCCCGATGTCACCACTGTTCTTCCTGCTGCTTCCCCAGCTATGGACTGCCGGGTAAAAGGACTCCCATCAAATGAGAGAGTCCACGAATCACATGATTCATGAATCGCATGAAACACATGATTCGTGGACCACATGAACCACAGAGATTCAGCGCTGGGTTTCGTTGTATCTTCCTGTTCAGACCATGACACAGACCCATGCAGCAGGCTTTTACACACACCATTCCATGAGCCAGCTGCTGGGGCCCTATCTTTCAGTATGAAGGCCTATCCCCACAGCCCACCACCACCCCCTGCACGCACGCATGCGTACACACACACACACACACACACACACACACACACACACACACACACCAGGCAGCAGGCAATGGCCAGACACCAGGGAATCAGGAGTGCCTTCCTGTCACTGTGAAGTGACATATGGAATGAGACACCTCATCAGAGTCAGAACCTGCCTCTGCCAGCTGCCTTTATTGTTCCACAACCTGATGGGTTTCCTTTGCTTCGTCACAAGAGCGCCTTGCGCAAGGTCTCCCAGCTGGTAAGTGGTTAGTTCAGTACCTTCCTAGGCCTCTTCAGTGAGTGTAACTCAGAAGATCAAACAAACAAGCCAAAAAGATCAGGACTTAAAGCTCTTACCTTGTATGTGCCCCACCCCCTGGTTTGATCCCCACCACCAGTGGAATGTTCCTCTTGCACTGTCAGAGGAAGCAACTCTGATTCCTGGGATGCAGCGGGGTGTGAACCAAACACCAAAACTCTAAACCACACAAACAAGCAAACAAAGCACTGAAGCTATTACAGCATGGATGAAGCTCTAGATGATGAGGCCACTCAAAAACATAGCTACAATGTCCATCTTTTTTGACCGCTGGGCTATGCTCGGATTTTACTCCTGGCTCTGCACTCGGGAATCACTCGTGACAGTTCTCAGAGGACCATATGGAATGCTGAGAATTGAACCTGCATTGGCTGTTTGCAAAACAAACACACTACCCGATGTCCTATCACTCTAGCCCCACAAAGTCCAGCTTTGACGGGAGTCCTTTTACCTGGCAGTCCATAGCTGGGGAAGTGGCAGGAAGAAAAGTGGTGACTTAGGGCAGCCATGAGTGGGGTGAACTGGGTATCTGGGGGTGAGGTGGGGAGAGTTCAGGGAAGTGACAAAGGAAGTATCTGAGCTTCCTTTTGTAAATGTTGGCCTCCCAAGTGGTGCTCTGAAGGTCTGAGGCCTCTCTCAGCAATTCTCAGCCAACCAAGACCAGTTGTTTTAAGACAGGGCCTTGTGTTGCTGCTCAGACCTGCAGGATTCCTTGGGGCCACCCAGGAAGGGGTTGGGACTTCCAGGCTTCTTCTGGAGATGCTGAGAGACCATTGGTGCCAGGGATCGACCTCCTGGTTCCTGGGGTTGAAAGGTGATGAAGATATCCTCAACTTGGCGATAGTTATGATTGCACACTAAAATCTGTAGAGGGAGACCCGGTCATGAGGTCCTGGTCATGGGGCCACCAGGCCTATACTCAGTGATACTAGGGTGACCAAATGGTGCTGGGGATTTAACTCAGAACCTACATTTGCAAGTGTACTTTACCACGTGAATCAACCCCCTAGCATAGATTTGTATACTTTAAAAGGGTTAATTAGTATTAATTAGGGTTATTTAGTATTAATTAGAACTCAATAAAACAGTGTAAATCATCAATCACAAGCATGGATGATATTTAAAAAAGAAAAAAAGGCTACAGGAAAGAGAAAGAGGTACATGATTCTAACAATATAACAACAGTAAAAAGCATCAATGACAGTATAGTATACAATATTAAAGTATCATATACAATATTAATAAGATATCAGGGACCTTCAAAATACAGGTATAATTAAAATATACAAATACTAGGAGAGATGGCATTAAAGTGTTTTAAAGCACTTTATGTTTCTGAGGAAGAGAAGGCACTAATTATTTGATAAGTCTAGTATGGCTAATAAGTACTGAAAGGTGGTTTGAGTTTCAAATTAGAAGGGGGAATTCAAAAAGTAGTCATTGAACAGGAAAAGCACAGAAAATTATTTTTAAGTAACTAGTAACATTAAATGCACACAGATTAAATTCCTTTTTAAAACTTGAAACTATCAACCTCTGGTGGGAAATACAAAATCTAATGGCATGTCATTCCTAAGGGCCATATACATTAAGATTACTGAGTAGTTGAAAGGAAAGAGATGGAGACTGGAGAGACTGCACACTGGTAGGCTGTTTGCATTGCACGCAGCCGATCCAGGACTGACGGTGGTTCGAATCTCATCATCCCGAATGGTCCCCATGTCTGCCAGGAGTGATTTCTGAGCACAGAGCCAGGAGGAAACCCTGAACACCGTCAGATGTGGCCCCCTCCCCCACAAAAATGGGAAAATATGGGAAAAGAAATCTTACCAAAGGACAGACCAAGACACAATCATATATAGTTATATTAAACCTCCAGAAGAGAGTTTAAGGAAGCACAGTGTTTGTGGGCTCTGTGCTGGTAGCAAAGATTCCCTGAGAGTTGAAGGAGCATAGTGTGGTTTGTTCCTGAGAAGTAAAGGAATTACCAACACTCACAAGTACTTGGAGCTCTTCATAGAGTAGAGAGGATGGGGATATTGTTCACGTGGCAGAGCATATCCAAGTGTAGAACATATTCAAGGCCCCAAATTCAAGGTCTCAGTTTATTTTATTTTTATTACTTTGATTCTGGGCCACATCTGGCAATGCTCAGAGGTTACTCTTGGCTCTGCATTCAGGAATTATTCCTGATGGTGCTATGGAGACCAGATGAGATGTCAGTGATCAAATCCAAGTTGACTGCATGCAAATAAGTGCCCTGCCCATTGTACTGTCTCTAGCCCTGAGTTCAAGCTTTGAGTTTAATCTCTAGCATTTCCAACACTCACAAGTACCTAGTGACTTGGCCACTGTCTGGTATGGGCCTGGTGCCCTTCAGCTTCTATGTGACCCCTATTTAAAAAATGTTGATGGTCCTGAGCAAAAATACAGCAGATAAGGCATTTGACCTGCATGCAGCTGACCTGGGTTCTATCACCAGTTTTTTCATATGATTCCCTGAGCACCACCAGGAATGATTTCTGAGTGCAGAGCCAGGAGTAACCCCTAAGCACAGCCAGGTGTGGTCCTCCCTGAAATAATGTTGAGTACCGAAAAGAAAGTATAATGAGTAAGATGCTGGCTTTTCAGGCAGCAGACCCAGATACAAACCCCAGCACCACACAGGATTTCCTAAGCATAGGAGATATCCCTGAATACTTTCAGGTATGGCCCAAAAATAAAACAAAAGCAACAAAGTATTGAGTAAGGGTGTAATGTCTGAAAGAAACCATGCAGTGGAGTGTTGTGCAAATATTCAAGACCAGGTAAAACTGGCCCCAAGCAATAGCACAATGGATATAGCATTTTCCTTGCACATGGCCAACCTGGGTTTGATCCCTGCCATCCCATATGGTGCCCCAAGCCTGCCAGGAGTAATTTCTCAGCTCAGAGCCAGGAGTAACTCTTGAGCACTGCTGGGTGTGGTCCAAAACACACACACACACACACACACACACACACACACACGCACGCACGCACGCACACACACACACACACACACACACACCTGGGCAAAACTGAGCATATACCCTTAGGAGCAATCTATAGCTACCTAGGCACTCAGAAACCTTAGGAAGGGACCGTTTCTGAACCAGTCACATGGGACCCTTTTCAAAGAAGAAAGGTCCTATCTCTCACGAGGCAAGATTCTGCCCCTAGGAATGACTCTGGAAATAAGTCAGGCATGGAAAGGAGCTCCTAAGACCAGCTTAGCCTGAACAAGGGCCCTTCCGATTTCAGATGTTCTTGACTTGTGTCCTTGCTAAGTCACACAAGATCCTGGGGAAGGGGTGACTGATGAAGGCAGGTAAAGAAGAGATAAGGGCAGTCTTGCCTCGCTGGCCTCCACAAGCCATAGCATGAGAGATATTCAGAGCAATTGCCTCTCAAAGGCATTGAACAAGGGGTGCTGTGATCACCTGAGCTGCAGAAGCAGTTAAATGAAAGACTCTCCACTCTTTCTATAATTAATTGCATCAGCTCAAAGCTGGGTCCTAGTAGGAAGGAAATTTTCAATAGTACCTTCAGTTTCTTGTAGCTAACCAGATTAGCCCATCTCTGTGACTACTGGACCAAACCTGTTTGATATTTTGGTTTAGGGCCACATCCTTTGAGTCTGTTTTCCTTCATCTCGGAGCATAGCCCTTAACTGGCTATCGTCCTGCACCTGCAGGAGACACCAGGCAAAATCAATAGACATTTTTGGTTGTCAGAACTTGGCACAGAGGGACTGTACACTGGCATCTAGTGGACAGAGGTCAGGGATATTGTTAAACTCCTGCATGGCAGGCTAGAGGCCCTGGGTCAAACCTGACACCACACGGGCCTTTGAGCACCCCTAGAACAACTGCTCTGCACTGAGCTAAGTGTAATCCCTGAGCACCACTGGATGAGTGGTCAGAGCCATCAGACAGAGGGTAGGACACTTTCCTTGCATGTGGCCAACCCAAGTTCAATCCCTAACATTCCATATGGTCCCTTGAGCCCCACCAGGAGTGATCCTTGAGCACAAAACCAGGACTGAGCCCTAAACATCCCTGTTGTGGCCCAAAAGTAACAGGAAAAGGCACCATTGGGTAACAACAACAACATAATAATAATACTTAGGAAGAGAAAGAGGAAGAGGAAAGAAGAAGAAATAATTGTCCCCTCCATTCCAAGATTTATAGAAGAAAGTTGTCTCTCTCAATCTAAAAGTATAAAAAGGAAACAGACAGCTTCCTGCCCCCAATCCCCCATCCTCACTACCCAGACAGCATCCTACTCCAGACAGGGATCAACCCTTCACATTTCTCTCCTTGCATATTTACATGTGGATTTACAAATGGGTGTCATGTGACAGAAACCCATTTGTGGTATACGTGCAGTCTTGCACGTTTTTTTCTCCTCAACAACACACCATGAGCATCTTTCCACTGTCAGCAATTGGAGATTTGCAGCATCCTTTGGACATGTCTGCATGGCATTCCATAGTAGGGATGTAACACTCTATTTAGACAATCCCTTCTGGAGGGATGTGTAGTTCATTTCCAGAATATCGCTGGTATAAACACTCCTGAGATGAATATCACTGTGTATACATCTCCATGTTCTTGGCTAAGTTAGTCCTTAAGGAGATTCTAGAGTGGAATGCTGGGCAGTACAAATTCTGAGAGAGAGAGAGAGAGAGAGAGAGAGAGAGAGAGAGAGAGAGAGAGAGAGAGAGAGAGTACTTTGGACACACAATGTTAAATTGCACTTGGACAGACGCAACCTCTCACAGGGCACAAAAGAGCTCATTTCTGTCCTTTTGCCCCTACTGGATAGTATCTACTGTCTTCATCTGCACAAGAGTAATTTTTTTAAGCTGTAGCAGGCAGGAATGTTCAAAACTGTTTCTACTTGGCAGTTGAATTATGGGATTTGTTATAACTCCACTAGAGCCTAATTTTCTGTTCCATTGTCCTGACACCCCCACACCCTCGCTTCTACCCTGGCCCAGCCCCATGTGGAATCCTCAGCTTATTTTTCCAGAACTACTATCTCTTCTAGAAAGCTCATGAGTTTTCTCTATTCAAACTTGGGCTTCTTCAGCATTTTTGTTTGTTTGTTTTTTGAGCCTCGCTCAGGGATGCTCAGGGTTTAATCCTTGCTCTACATTTTTTTTGGGGGGTCACACCAGGCAGTGCTCAGGGGCTACTCCTGGCTCTATGCTCAGAAATGGCTCCTGGCAGGCTCAGGAGACCATATGGGATGCTGGGATTTGAACCACCAACCTTCTGCATGCAAGGCAAATGCCTTACCTCCATGCTATCTCTCTGGTCCCCCTTGTTCTACACTTAAGGATCACTCCTGGCAGGATTCAGGGGCCCAAATGGGGTTCCCAGAATTGAACCCAGTTTGACTGCTTACAAGACAAGTACCTTACCCACTGTACTTTCTCTCTATCCCTAGCATATACCACATTTTCTGTTTGTTTGGTTCTTTGGTTGGTTTTTGGACTGCTCAGGCTGACTCCTGGCTCTGTGTTCAAACATTATTCCTGGCCAGCTCAGAGGATCATATGGGATACTAGAGATTGAATCTAGGTTGGCTGTGTGTAAGGCAAGTGCTCTACCTGCTGTACTATCTTTCTGGCCCAAATAGAACAATCCTAATTCCTTGAGTTCATGTGACTGACAATTTTTTTGACATTTTCCTATTAGTTGTTATTTGCACGTTGCTGGCACTTCCTCATCATACAAGTCTTTCTAGGATCAACCACTTTCTTCTCAGCTCCTTTCTGCATACCTACTGTAAAGAATTTGCCTTTTCTCACCCCTTGGATGTTGCTCAGAGAGCCTTAAGAATCTGCCCCCTGACATCCAAGACCTAGAGGAGGCTCTGTATCCCAAACCTCCAGTGGACATCTCCAGGGCACTGATTGATACCAGCTCTGGATAACAACTCTGGCAAGGGTAGGCAGTAAGATCATGGGCCTTGTCATCTAGAAGCTCAGCCTGGTACAGGAACTCAATTACCCACTGAGGACAAGTGGGAGCTTTCCACATAGCTGATATTCACACACTGATGCCTCCCCATGAACCTCCATTTGGGACAGGGAGTGCAGATCAGAACCTGGACTCATGTATGAGCTCCAGATCTATGGTCATTTTCCAGCTCCTCTGGATGTATATTCTCATCTACATTGTTATCAAGAGGGAAATCAGGGCTCAAGGAACTATGGAGCCAAAATTAGAAAGTCATTCCCAACAGGTAGACTTACATGTCACCAACCCTGAGAAGGGACCTTAGGCATAATGCAGCTGCACTCACACCCTGCCACCTACCTGTCAAAATGCAAACTCCCCTCTAGGCCACTGTGATTGGTCACAGGTGACTCCATAATCCTTACTTGTTCATCTAAGTGAATTTGACATTTTAAAAAAATCACCTTTAGAAAATTATTTCCTGCAACCTGCAAGTAATGAGGGGTAGAGGTTGAGGAACGGGGTGCTGGGCTAAAGCTTCAGGTGGGAAGATGAGGTGGGTTGTGGCAGCGGTCTTGAGAATTTGGGTCAAAAGTGGGATGTGGGTGAAAGACTGATAACCTACTAATATGAAGAGTGAGGGGATGGATGATGGATGGGGTGCAGAGTCCCCATCAGCCCTAACTCAGCACCTAGGGCCAGATACGCCTCAATCTAAAGCCTGATGCCAAGCCTATTATTTGTGAGGATACCATGAGTATTTTCTAGAATTCAGGACGTGAGTGAGCAGGTAGTGAGGAGCTACTTGTGCTTTCATGAATCACCACTTTGGGGATGCCATGTCCTGAGGCTCCTAAACTGCTTTATCCCAGGAGTTAATGCGAGACTGAGGGGTAGAAAACCACACTTGGCACTTTTGTTTGTGGGCCTCTCCTGGTGGTGTTCAGGACTTACTCCTGGCTCTGTGCTTAGGGATCACTACCTAAGCAATGCTCAGGGAATCAGGTAGGGTGCTGGGGATTAAACCTGGGTTGGTCTTCCGAAAGGCAAGCGTCCTCCCCCACTGTACCATTTCTCAGGCCCCTCTGGGTATTTCTTGGGCCCTTCACTCTTGCTTTCCTTCCCAAATTCCCCAGGCTCTTCATCCTTCTTTTCCCCCAGAACACCTGGGGGCCCAAATGACACAGAAGTGCCACTTTCCTCTGAAGTGTCACTAGAACACCCTTCTCCCAAATGGGACCCTGGGGAAATGTGTCTCCTCAGAAAGGCCATTTTGCCTGGGACAGACTTGGAGCTTCCCCAGGATGGAGGCCTCTTCCCCAGGCTCTGTCACAGTGTCTCACTCACACTTGTCACTTGCCTAGGTTCACTCCTGGCTTTGGGCTGTCTCAAGGTTGTTTGGTGTTTTGAGACCTAAAATGGTGTAACTTTGATGACACATCCATCTTTATATGATCCTCTCCCCTCTGCTACCTCTGTCCATAGATGATTCTCCTAGAAAGACAGCAGCCTTTGGATTTAGGGCCAATAGATAACCCACAATGACAGTTTGTTGAGATTAATTGCTTTGGCAAAGATGCTGCGACTGGGATATACTCAGGCACTGAGGTGTCTTTTGGGGGATGCCCTTCAGCCTTCCCCCAACCTAATCCAGAGGATCTTCCAACTTCACTAACCAGAAACTAAGGGCTTATCTGTGCCCCCTATCCCAGGACCAGCAAGAGGTGAGAAAATAAGATGTCTCCCAGACCTCCCACCAACCACAGAGGGAAGTGATTGCATTCTCCCAAATAAAGTGTGATTCTACTGAGACTCAGAGAGAATCAGTGATTTGCCAAGGTCACATACCAGCAGGCCAGAGAGATGGCTTAGGAATCCAGTCCCTTCCTACCCCCAGAGAACCTGCTGGGGGTGCGAGGGCTTTTTCATCACATCATGTCCCATTCCCCACTTCCACAGGAATAACCAATCACCTCTGTGGTAAAACCATACAGCTGTTTTTACCCAACCAACATGAAGCCATTCTCCAACTTTCTGTATCCTACCTAGCCGATTCTAGGAAAGAATGTGCCTACTGGCATCCCGAATTAGACGATCATGCCTCGGTGGCAAGCCCCAGTCTTCCCAGGCTCATTGTCAAGAATCCCCAAAACAGTGGGGGCACAGTGCCTAGCACTTGGGCAGGGCCCTTGCTGTTTACAGAAATCAGACGAATTACTCTGAGTCACCATGGGTGCCAGCCTCCCAGACATCCTGGTCCATTTCCCTGAGGCCCAGCTGAGGGGGGCTGTTTCCACCCTCTTCAACAATGCCTGGAGTGCCTAAAGCTAGCCGAGTATTGGAATCTGCCCCCGCAGCTCACAAAGTTTGGGGTCATGGCTTCACCAGAATCTCTGGCCTCTGAGCCCCTGGCACAGGGCTGCCCCTCCTAGACCCTCAGATCACACTTGAACAGACCAAGGCCTACTAGTAGAAAATGGCTGCTAAGTCCCTGGCACTGCCTTGTACTTCAGAGGCCTGAGCACAGGCCAAGCTGAAAGCATAAACAGTTGCACTTTTGCCTGGCCCCAGCCTCTACTATTAAACTCTGGGCTTTTCACACTCTCAAACCTTCATGTCTGTGCCATCCAACACGGCCTTGCCCCCACTACATTCAGCACAGGCCTAGCCAGCCCAGGGCCTAGCAAGCTCTCCTTGGTGAACAGAATGGATATGAAGCATTAGCCAAGGCCTTGGAAGTAAGAAGTAGTAGTTGGGGCTGACCAGGTGGGTGGGTGCTGCTAGGGCAGAGAAAAGAAAATGATGTCTCTGGTGATGGCTTAAAGGTCACATTTTTACTGGGCCCAGTAAAAATAAAATAAATAAAATAAAATAAAATAAATAAACAAAGTATTGTTGGACATATTGCATGCTGCTGATAAAAGGCCAATCATGGGCTATTTAAAAGCCAGGCGCCTAGTGTTTCAGTGTATCAGTCAGGGCCAGCTTCGAGTAGTGACAAACAGCTCTGGCACCACTGACTTAACAGAGAGAAGATCTGGATTAGTGTGTGTTTGTTTGTCTTTTGTTGTAGCCATCTAGGAATGACTCCTTTTGAAAGTAGGAGTGGGGTATAGTGAATGAAAGAAGGCTGGGGAAATGTTGAGAATTGGGGAAGTAGGATGACAGACACTCCAGAGGATCAGGACACAGCAGTCTCTATTTTGTCCACATTTATGAAGCATTAATGTGGATTTATTTCCCACTCAAGAAAGTGTCACAGTGGCCCTCAGCTAGATTCACCTGCTTTCCAGATCCTGCTGCACTCCTTTGCCTTGCATGAAAGCCACATACTCATCAAGTGCCATTCATCCATCTGTCCACTCATCCACCCACACACCTCTGTTCATTTATTCATTCATTCATCCATCAATTTGCCTATCCATCTACCTACCAACCACAATCCACACATCCTTCTGTCCTTCCATCTGTCCATCCATCCATCAACCGACCCATTCATCCCTCTGTTTATCCATGTATTCATTCTTCTTTGCTCCCCACTTACAGCCACTCTTTCTCCCCCCAGCACTGCCTCTTGTTCCCTGTGTTGTTTCTGCCTTGGGCCCTGCCACTGCAGTCCCAAACCCCAGTTCTTGTTTCTGTCTCATGCTTCCCAGACCCTGGTTCTCCAGCCCCGCTTCCTCCCACCCTGCTTTACCCCAGAGGTTTCCAAGGCCACAGAGGGTGACGTCACAGGCACTACACCTCCAGGCCCAATAGCTAGGCTTTGTGTGGGTACGCCCTATATTTTCCCACAGAAAAGCGCCCTTCCTCTCTCCCAACTCTGCTCTGCTCTGTTCCGAGGAACTTGGCCAAATTCCACAAGCTCCACCTCCAGAAAACTGAGGCCCTTCCCCATGGACATGACACTTAACTGTGTTTCCCACTTCCAGCCTCCAAGGGAAGGCTTTTGATATTAGGGCTACAGTTCCATGAGGTTGGCACTGGGCAATTATTCAAATAGCCATGCAGGATACCTGGTTGAATCCCTGACACCAAATGGTCCCCCCCAAGCACTTTCAGGGGTACATCCTGGCCCCCACCCTAGCACAAGAGCCAACAATAGTGTGCCCTCCCCCTAATCAAAACAAACAACACCAGATTGACCTAAATTTACCTTTAGATCATAATTCCTTGTTTCTTCTGATAGAAACATTGTGAGTTGAGGACTACTCCTGACTCAGAGCTTTGGGGCACTCTGGGTGAAACTTGGGGACCCTATGATGCTTGGGATCAAACCTGAAGCTCTTAAATGCAAACCATGCTCTCTAGCCCATTGACCTATCTTTTGGTCCTCACTTATTATCATATTTATATATGTGTATTTAATATATTAATTTTGGGGTTTTCTTGGGGGGGATCACACACGGCAGTGCTCAGAGGTTACTCCTGGCTCTACGCTCTGAAATTGCTCCTGGCAGACTTGGGGAACCATATGGGATGCTGGGATTCAGACCACCATCCTTCTGCATGCAAGCATGCTATCTCTTCAGTCCCTTAATATATTAATTTTAATTAATGTATTAAATATATATTAATATATTATTAACAATATCTTTATAATTTAGACATTTTGGAAGTCCCCAAAAGCCATGCCCAGGGGTCCCCAGGGTTACTCCTGTTGATATCCAACCAACTAGGCTGAAGGTTACAATATTAGGGCCAAGGTTGCAGTGTTGCTGGGGTTCTACAGTGTGTGGGACCACCAGGGTCCTGGATATGCAAGGCCTATTTCCACAACTGCTGAAATGTCTATCTCTAGTTTTACTATCTCCCTTCTCTTTGGGAAATAAAAGCAGCCTCCATATAATTCAACCCCTTTATCTTCTATTCAAAAATACAAACCCAATGCCAGAGAGATCACGGAAGTGAAAGCACTGGCATTGCATGAGGGTACAGCAGCTCCAGCAGTTCCTTCAAATTCCAGGAACCATATCTGTTGCCCAGAGCATTGCCAAAGGCTCAGTTCTCAGCATAGAGCCAGAGAGAACTCTGAGCACATCCAGATGTTGCCCAAACACAACAACCCCACATACAGAATATAAGCCTTGTTCCCACTTTACAGATGGGGAAGCAGGCAGGGCAGAAAGTTAGGCATTTGCCCAAGCAAGTGGTCTCTCTCTCTCTCTCTCTCTCTCTCTCTCTCTCTCTCTCTCTCTCTCTCTCTCTCTCTCTCTCTCTCTCTCCACATCTACACACCCACCATACATCCATACATCCTTCTGTCCTTCCATCTGTCCATTTATTCATCCAACTGTCTATCCATCCATCCACCCACCCATCCATTCTTCTAGGATAAAAACATTGTGAATTGAGGACTACTCACAATGTAGGGAGGAAATGGAACCAACATCAGGATTAAGATCCCTGAGATCAGGAGAAATCAAAAACAGGCTGTGCAGAGAGCAGGGAAGGATTTTGGAGCAATCAAAGGAAAGTTAGTGCCTTTGCCATATAGAGAAGGCGAAGCCTAACCCCAGCGCAGGAAGGGTCAGGCAAAAGGCATGTTCCGACCAATTCATTCTTTCTGGCTGTCATGACTCTTGCACTTTACACCCTTTAAAGATTTTTGGAGGCACCTTAAGTGCTCAGAAGAACAAGCCCAGCCTCTCACCCTCCTCCTATCCCAAACACCCATCTCATTAGAGTACAAGTTGGTCTCTCTTCTCCGAAAGGAAGAGTCCTATCCCACCACACACACACACACACACACACACACACACACACACACAAATACTGTTTGGAAAGCAGGTTGAGTTTTTTCTTTAAATTTGTTTATTTGTTTGGAGGTCACATCCAATGATGCTCAGGGCGAATCCCAGCTCTGTGTTCATGAATCAGTTCCAGAGGTGCTCTGGGATTATGATCGATTGAACTTGGGCCTCCTGTATGCAAAACTGGGCCACCCCAACTATGAATATTTTTGTTTTGTTTTGGGGGACCTACCTGGTGGTGTTCAGGGATCATTCCTGGAGTGCTGTAGAACCAGATGAGATGCCTGCATCTAATTTGGTTAGATGTGTGCAAGACAAGTGCCATATATGCTGTGTTATTTATCTTTCCAGCCTCCTGAAGACATTTTTGTTTGTTTGTTTTTTTTGGGGGGGTCACACCCAGCGGCACTCAGAGGTCACCCTGGCAGGCTTGGGGGACCATATGAAATGCCAGGATTTGAACCACCATCCTTCTGCATGCAAGGCAAGTGCCCTACCTCCATGCTATCTCTCCGGCCTATCCTGAATACATTTTTTTTTATTTTGGGGTAACACCCGGCAGTGCTCAAGGGTTACTCCTGACTCCACGCTCAGAAATCACTCCTGGCAGGCAAACGCCTTACCTCCATGCTATCTCTCCGGCCCATCCTGAATACATTTTTTAAATGGAAAGGAAAATGCATATTATGAAGCACCCAAACTGAGAAAATCTTCAGCAAAACCCAAGTCATAGATGACAGGTGAGTGTTTGATCATTGGTAAATGGACTCACTTTTTTGTTATCTTCCACACTCTTAATTCCATTACATAAATCATGCACATTTTTCAAGGTTCTTTGAAGACAACTGGAAACCTGTCAGTCAGTTTCTCCCCTGCTGCTTCACCTCTCACCCTTCTGAATTGGTCTAGTTGCAGACTATGCCCCATTCCTTTTATTAATTTATTAATTAATTTATTTATTTATTTACTTTTGGTTTTTGGGCCATACCCGGTGGTGCTCAGGGGTTACTCCTGGCTGTCTGCTCAGAAATAGCTCCTGGCAGGCACGAGGAACCATATGGGACACCGGGATTCGAACCAACCACCTTAAGTCATGGATCGGCTGCTTGCAAGGCAAACGCCGCTGTGCTATCTCTCCAGGCCCAATGCCCCATTCTTGACCATCTTTCTGGCATCTGGTAGTTTGTTTTGTTTTATTTTACTGTTTTGGGTGAAGCAAAGGTAGTTTCCCCTGAAGTCTGGGGAGAGAGAGAGAGAAGTACATGCTTGGGAAAGAACACACAGGCTTCTCCAGAATGGAAATAGGCAAGCAAAGAAACAGAGACATGAACCAAGAGACATGTTCAAGGGAGAACACAGGCTTGCAGAGCAACTCACATGGAATGATTTAATGCCATTTCTTATCCCAGCGGTGATTTCTGTGCGAGATACCTGTCACTGTGTCGTTTGGAAAAAGGCCTTTAAAATGAGATTCACTCCTTCCTTTCTCTTTCCTTTCTTCCATTTCACTAAGTATCACTTATATTTACATTTGACAGCTAATATATAATATTCTCCAAAGGCCATAGTCATTTATTTTAATTTTATGAAAATTCCAAATAGGAGAAGAGTGGCAGGCTCTGTTTTTTTTCATTTCATGCAACATTGAACTTTTCATCTGAAACAGCTAATCCAATCAATAGTACAAAGGGACAAGGAAAGAAAAACCCAAACCAATCACCAGAATGATCAATTTTCTTGCTCCCTCCAGTGCACTTGAGTTCTCACTAGTTGAGTCTTTCGTTCACCTTTTCTGGGTTCTGGGTTCTGTTTCTTCTTATTGTAATCTCTGCTCACTCACAGGCTCCAGGTTGGAAATCTCAAAATTCTCAGAGAGGGCTGGAGACATACTACAGGGGTTTAGGTACTTGCCTTGCACATGCATGACTTGAGTCTTATCACCAGCATTTCATATGGTCCCTCGAGCCCTACCAGGAGTGATCTTTGAGCACACAGCCAGGAGTAACCCTAAGCATCACAATTCTCCAGAGATACTTTTCTAGATTTACTCAGTCAGGGCCTGTGAGGACACTGGGGTAAGGATTACCCAGTGTCCCCCTTCCATAGAGCCTGTGTGTGGTAATGCACCTTACACCAACCGTCCCCCATGCATGCAAGCATTTGATGACTGTTCTATTCACATTCTGATCAGTGACCCCAACAGACCCCCTCTGGCTCTGCTAGTTTGTACAACCTGCAACTTAAAACACAATTATGCACCATACATGTAGGCTCTACTATAACCTTGTTCCCCTATGCACAATCGCTTCATTCTTGCTGTCACTAACGAAGTTGCCAGAATGAGCTCAGGTATATGGTTCGAGGACTTGGTAGAACTCTCTACAACATAGCATGAGCAAGCCTAGAAGGGAAAGAAGTGCCTCTGAAATCCCTGTGTCGTTCCAACAACTCTGCTGTTTGTCCCACCAGGGCTTGGTCAACGTCCCAGTCCCTATTGTAAAGGGAAGTTCTTTGGACTTATTTGAAATTCAACTCAGTTTTTAAATTTCATTTTGGTTTGGTTTTGGTTTGTGAGTCATACCTAGCAGTGCTTAGGACTTACTTCTGGCTTTGAACTCAGGAATCTCTTCTATTGGTGCCCAAGGGACCAGATGAGATGCCAGGAATTGAACCTTGTTTGGCTGTGTACGAGGCAAGTGCCCATCCTATGTTCTATCACTCTAGCTTCATCAGTTTATTTTTTTCTCCCTACCCACCCCTGTTCATTATTTTTTAAGTCTCGTATTTTACACATCTCTTCTAGAATTTTTGGTGGGTGGTGTTGAGGAAGGAGATGTGTCTCTCCAGTTGACTATACCAGCCCCACTAGAAAACTGTGTGCTGTATCCTCTGACAGTGAACATGAATTTCTGTCTGCCTCTGCTTTACATTCTGCGTGAATGTGTCACTTGACTTAACCACCCCCTCTTGGTGGATACTTATGTTCCTTTCAGTTTCTCACTCTTCCCATGAGAGAGAGAAAGAACACACTTATCCATGCAGTCCCCCCTGCCTGGAACTTTCTTTGGGGTCCCAAATAAAGGCTTATTCCAGGAGTGGAACAGTTGGACAGACAGTGTAACACAAGAGCCCAAGAATAGGGTGCTGCTGGCATCTGCAGTTGGGTGTCACATGGGACACCTGAGTGGTTTTTGAGTGGTTGCAAGGGATGGGATGAGCACCCCTCCTCATCTGTTCTCCTTCCCATTCCTTGGGTATTGACCTTTACTTACATCTTGTGATGTCCACTGGATAAGCTCTAAGAAGTGACATTTCTGAGCCTTTTAATTGACACTTACTCTTCAATATCTTGCCCTCACTATCACTTTACAAGCAACCCGCCCCCTCAATCTTCCATTCCCATGGCTGCTGGTCCAGGAAAGGGTCAAGAAGGCCTGGGGTGGAATTTCTCACCAGAAGTTTCCTGACCATTTGGACATGTAGCTGTGCTTATTATCACAGGCTGATAAGGCTGATGGCCAAGGGGGAGGAGGTGTCCTGGGTCCCCAGGGAAGGTGTGAGTAGGGGAAGGGGTGAGCTTTCCCAGGGCTTCTGAATAAGCAGGTTCCCTCCTGGCTCTCCAGAGAGGGAGTGTGGGGAGTGGGTCCTGAATACAGGGTACAATCCCAGCTCTCAAAACTCTGAAAGGCCTCTCCTGGGGGTGGGGAGATGGCGTAAACAGCCTTGCACAGGGGGAGACTGAGTCTGATTCTCAGCACTGCATGGTCCCTAAGCACTATTTGGGAGTAGCTCCTGAGCACCCCCAGATGTGGCTCCCAAACCAAATATACCGAACCAAAGAGAAGCCACCCTGGGCTGAGTCAGTGCTCCCTGACGTCTATGTCTGCACAGTGACTCTGAGCCAGATGCTTCCGACCCAGCCTCAGTTTCCTGAGAAGGTCCGAGACGTGGCTTGCCTCCTCCCTGGGCCCTGAGGAACAGGCTTGACTGTGACTCTTAGCCTAGCCTCACACACTGAGGACATGGTAGGGCTGAGGCCGAGGGTGCTGGTGGAGGGTGAAGATGGGTCTATGCACCCCTCAGTCTACTCTTGGGCCCCCTTCCAACCTCCCTTTTTTTTTTTTTGGTTTTTGGGCCACACCTGGCAGTGCTCAGGGGTCACTCCTGGCTGTCTACTCAAAAATAGTTCCTGGCAGGCATGGGGGACCAAATGGGACACTGGGATTCGAACCAACCACCTTTGGTTCTGGATCGGCTGCTTGCAAGGCAAACACCACTGTGCTGTCTCTCCGGGCCCCCAACCTCCCTTTTCTTCCTGCACCACACTAGCTTTCATGCAGAGTCATGAATAAATTCCCACCAGGGCCTTTGCTCAGGGCTCATGCTCCCACCAAGAAAGTACTCCCAGGTTGTTCCAGGCTTCAGCATTGACCTCTCTCCTGGTTGCAGCTCCAGTGCCACCTCCTCACAAAGTCTGTCCCTGGCTCCATTGTCTGAAACAGAAGCCAGAGACTGAGCCCTAGTTCAGGGGACAAGTTTGATCACAAAGCCGTAAGTTTTGATCCAGTGCTAAGTAGGCCCCCTAACCATCTTTGAGTCTGGCCCCAGAGCCCCCTGCAACACCACTGGACCCAAGCAGCACTTTGTCCTATGGCCCAAGCATTGAACCAAGCAGACTGCGTGGTCAAGTCTGGTGGCTGTCGTGGTGAGGTGATTGCTCAGAGTACCCCAAGCTGAGAAGGGCTAAGGTGTTTTCACCTTTGTGCCCCACCCTGATCCCCAGCTGTCTAGGCTTCCTCATGTCTTGTGAGTGGTTAAATATGTATGGGTCCTTAAAATATGAGGATTATGTCTCATAATCCCTGAGGCATAGAGAGAGAGAGTAGAAACTCTTTCCATCTCCCTTGCTCTGCTGACTTAGTCTTTCTGTCTGCAGTGAGTCACTCCATCACTCTACATCTCATCTCCTCTAAGCCCCAAGAGTTTTTCAAGAGTGCAGGTGACCAGTGAGCAGATGGGGCTCTGGGAGCCATGTGCCCAGGCTGGTCTGCAACATTCTAGAAGCGCTGGCAAAATTCTGCCAGCAGAACCCTCACAAGCCTCCCCTGGCATCTTTTTTATTTTATTTTATTTTATTTTATTTTATTTTATATTTTGCCAAACCTGGCAATGCTCAATGGTTACTCCTTGCTGTACACTCAAGAATGACTCCTAGCAATGCTCAGGGGACATTATAAAATGCTGAGGTTGAACCTAGGCTGGACACATGCAAGACAGGTGGCCCTCCCTACTGTACTATGCTCCAACCCCTGCCCTGATATTTTGAGTTTTGTTTTGGTTTGGTTTCGTTTGGTTTGATTTGGGGGCCATACCTGACAGCACTCAGGGGTTACTCCTGGCTCTACACTCAGAAATCACTCCTGGCAGGTTCGGGAGACCATATGGGAATGCCAGGGATCAAACTCTGGTCTGTTCCTGGTCATCTGCATGCAAGGCAAATGCCCTATCACTGTGCTATCACTGCAGCCCTTCCCTGGTATATTAGCCCTGATGTTGTCTTGAGCTGCCCTGTGTCCAGGAAGGGACCCTTTGGTGTCCTGTACAGCTCCATAGGATGTACAAGCCTGTGGAGCACTGACTAGGCATTTTGATGGACTCTCCTTCCTTTTTCACCTCCTAAAACAGCAATGGGGAGATCAGCAGTTTTCATTGAATAGCTAAGGAGGCACAGAAAGGGTAAGTAACTTGCCAGAGATCACTCAGTTAGTGAGCTGCAGATCTGTGTGCCCCTGCGTCTGTGTTCCTTCTCAGACGTCAGTGGCACAGCACTGAGAATTTAAGCAGGAACCAGGGCAATGACTCAAAGGACTAGAGTATACGTTTGCATTCTCATGGCCCGAGTTTTACTCCCAGCACTGCATGACCTCTGAACATAATCCTGGAGACCTACTAACATTCCTGGTCTAAGTAACACCTCAAGGTTCACCCCAAGCCCCTATCGGGAGTGTCACCATGAGCTGTCCTCTAGCTTACAAGCCCAGATTGGGGCATTCCCTTCCCAAAAGGCTGGGAATGTAGATGTGCCAAAGTGTTGAGACCCAAGTTCTGAACAAGGAGAGACGCCATTTTGTAAACCTGAGAAGAATCTCAGGTTCTGAGCGGGGAGAGATGCTATTTTGTAAGAACCACATGGTGCAAGCTATGTGCTAGGTCTCCACAGCCCATTTCCATTAACACTGCCCTAACCTACCTGGTGATATCAGGTAGCCTATCAGGGAAGGACAAGGGAGCAGTAGGAAGGTACCCCTAAACATAGCCAATCATTTTAAAGATCATCAGAAAGCTGGAACCTCCCTAGCTATCTTCCCTATGTAATCTTCCTCATGACCTTGGTGGGGCTCATCTTCTTTGGGAGGTGGCCCTGGCTGGCCAGTGTTGGGGGGGTCTTGTTGGCAGACAGATTAAAAGTATTCAAGTATAGGGGCCAGAGAGATAGCATGGAGGTAGGGCATTTGCCTTGCATGCAGAAGGATGGTGGTTCGAATCCCGGCATCCCATATGGTCCCCTGAGCCTGCCAGGATTGATTTCTGAGCATAGAGCCAGGAGTAATCCCTGAGCACTGCTGGTATGACCCAAAGCCCAAAAAAAAAAAAAAAAAGTATTAAACTTTATTCCAGTTATGTGGTCTACTTCTTCTACTCTGGACCCAAGCAAAAGGAGTGGGGAACTTAGGGAGCAATAGAACAGGAGGAAAGGTGTTTGCCTTGAACGCAGCAACCTGGGTTTGACCCCTAGAATACCATAGGATTCTCCAATCCTGCCAGAAACAAGCCCTAAGCACAATTGGGTGTGTTCCCCAAAACAAAACAACACAAAGGAGTAAAGTTAAGGGCCAGAGCACAGTGGTAGAATGCTTGCCTTGCATACTGCTGACCTGGGACAAATCCAGTTCCATCCCTGGCATCCCATATGGTCCCTCAGGACTTCCAGGAGTGATTTCTGAGCACAGAGTCAGGAGTAACCCCTGAACACCACCAAGTGTGGCCCAAAAACTAAAAAAAAAAAACAAACAAAAAAAAAAAATAAAAGGAGTGGAGTTCATATTAGCATGCGGAAGCCATGGGCTCAGTACCCAGCACTACACGATCCTCCCAGCACCATTGGGAGTGACCCCACTGACAAAAAGAATTTAAGGATTGCTCTTGGGATTACCAGCTGTTAGAAACACATGAGCTCACAGAGCTTTGGATCCAAGACCCCCCACGGCACACCACCTCCGGGTTCATTGCAGAGCACCCCAGGAGTCGAAACTCCTTAATCTTACCATCAGTTCAGCCCCAGAACACGCTGTGCTGAAGGCAAGTCCAGGCTGTGCCATTTCCTGGTTGGTGAAGAATAGGTACTGTTGTTCTCTGCTGGAAAATTGGGATCCAGGCCTGTGGTTCCTCACTGGGGCTCAGATCCCACGTATGTGCACTCAGGACCCTGTGCCTCACCCAGGTGGCTCTGAGCCCAGGCTCCTAGGGCCTGTCCATGTGAGGACACAGGGATTGGGCTGCCCAGGGGCCTCCCTGGTATCCTATCCACAGGCATCCCAGGAAGCTGGGAGACCCCATCGTGGCACTGACCACAGCAGTGACTGGCCTGGCCTCTGGCCTCACTGCAGGGGCCTGAGAAGATCTGAGAACCCAGACCACAATCACAGTGAAACTCCGTGAGGAAAGTAACTTGCCTTGCATATGATGTCAGCTTCTGAGGCCCAATCCCTCTCACAGCTTTGGGTTTCTGGAGCACTGCCTCAGGGGCCACTTCTGAGCACAAAGCCAGGCTCTTAGGCTCCCAAAGATTGCTTAGGAACTATTTCTCACTTTGCTCAGGGATGGCTTCTGGAAGTGCTCAGGGGACCTATGTGGTGCTGGGGATGGGACCCAGGGTGACCGCATGCAAGGTGTCACATTATTACATCTCCAGCCCCTAAATATTAATTCTGGAAGGAAAGAAAAATTAAGTGGCCAGAGCATGAGGCTTTGAATTTGATCTCCCAGCACCACTCCAGTTGGGTGTGACCTCTATTGGAAAACAAGTAAGAGGAACTGGAGAGAGTTCAATTGACTGAACACCTTTACTTGGCACGATGGGGGGAGACCAGGGTCAATCCTGAGCACTACTTGATGCCTTCAGCACCCCCCAGGAGCAGTCCCTGATTATTTGGGGGTGATTAGCCCCCCCCCAAAATCAAGAAGTTAATTCATTTCCAAATGTGAGATATCTGTTAGCTGCGTCGGCATTGTGATGTCTTTTCCGCACCCAGCCAGCCTCAGGGCAGTGCTGTCCTAACAGAACCATTTCTTTTCTGGAAGGAGCTTCCAGGCTATTGGTCCCAAGGCAGGACACAGAAGAAACTCCTGCCATGACTGGACTGAGCTGTCTGCTCAGGAAGGAGGCCAAAGTCTCTGACTGCTACTGGGGAGCATTTTGCACCCCAGAGCCTTGCCCTTGGGGCTGGGGAATTTCCTGGAGGCCTGAAACACTAAAAAAAACACATCATCTTCTCACGGTTTTTGGACAAAGGAAAACATGGGTGGTGGTGCCTTTAATTAGCATTCTTGTCATTTTTCCCCTTATTTTTCAAAATCCAAACTCATGGTGGAGGGCTGAAGCTCAGAGAAGAGAGGTTATCATTTTTTTAGGGCTGTCTGGTTCCAGAAAAGAACTGCGTTCTCCACAAGCCCACCCTGGGCCAGAGTGACCAGGGCAAACAAATCATTGTTTCATACAAACACGCACACACACCCACACACACACACACACACACACACACACACACACACACACACATATTGCTGTTTTATTGTTTTGTTTTGGGTCACCCCAGCTCAGAGCTGACTCCTATCTCTGCAATCTCTGCATTTAGGGATCACTCCTGGTAGGCTCAAGGGAACCTATGTGATGCCAGTATCAAACCTGAGTTGGCCATGTACAAGACAAGTATCCACTGTAGTATTGCTCCAACTCCTATTTTTATATATTTTTTAATTTTGGGGTCACACCCAGATGTGCTCAGCACTTACTCCTGTTTCTGCACTCAGGGACCAGCTCCTAGTGGTGTTTGAATGACCCTATGGGGTGTCAGATATTAAAGCTGGGTCAGCTATGTGCAAAGCAAGTGATCTAACCAATGTATTATTGTTCCAGTCCTGCAAATTATTGTTTTAATGATACAAGTAATGCTGAAAAGATCCCCCTAACAGTACTTAAAGTCTGGATGGAATCTGGGCTCCCTCTACCCTCTACTCCTTATTCATTCCCATTGGAAAAGGACTATCCTTCCCAACCCATGAATATCCTTCCAGAAACTTTTTGGGACCTTTATTTTCTTATCTGGACCTGGGGGAAGATGTGCTTATGTTGGACTCCTTTGGGGCTTTATTTGTTCTGCTTTGTTTTATAGGGATCACTTGCAGTAATACTCAAGCCTAGAGATGCAGGGAGATTGGGGATCATGCAGCATTGGGATCCAACTCAGTGCCTCACCCTGCCACTCACCTCCTCACCTACTTTATCTCTTGTTCCATTTCGGGTTGTTTGGGGGCCACACCCAGCAGTACTCAAGGCTCACTCCTGACTGCACTCATGTTGTTCAGGGATCAACCTTTTGTAGGGCCAGGGTCCCACCATTGCACTATCTCTGTGCCCCCCTCACTGGCTCTGTTACTTGTACCATCTCCGTGTGACCTGGCTTAATGTTTTAATAATTTACAACTGGCTATCATTGTCCACAACATTTTTTACCCTTTCAGAAAACCTTTAAAATGCAGGCAGGTTGCTGCAAATTGCAAATCCTTTTTGCTCTTTTTAAATAACCAACCAGGGACCATGTACCAAGGCACCAGGCATTATTAAATTACTTAACACACTTTTGTACTAATACCAAGAACTGGGACCTGTTTTTTCAGAGATGCCTGAGCTTCTCACACACACACACACACACACACACACACACACACCTTGTTTTAATACCTCAGTTTCCCCACTAGGAAAAAGAGCCATTCACTTAAACATTCTCTCTGAGTAGAGTCTATGATTTTAAATGTTTTCTCTGCCCTTGACCAATGTTCCTCTTGAGTGTGGGATTCCCCCAGTGAGACCTAATTTTCTCTGTCCCATTGGGGTTTCTAGAGACTTTTTATGAGCAGACAAGGGGGCAGCTCTCCTCTCTCACCCCAGACCTGTTGTCCTACCTAACGCTCAGGAACACCCTGTCTTGCCTTGAGCCCATGATGAGGAAACACCAGGCTCCCTTAAAGTAGCAGCTCAGTCTCACTCAGGGCTCCCCTGGAGCAGACACATTTGGTTTTGTCTGGAATTACCTGGAATGGGAGACAGTGGTCCCAATTCACAGAGTCCAGGCTTATGCCAAGGATGGATCTTTTGCATCCAGTTTCCTCCCTGACTTCTCAGAGACATGCAGATGGTGCTGGAGGACCAGGCAGATGAGAGAGAAAGTCTACCTCTAGCTAAGGAATGGTCTATCTGCCCTTCCTATCCTGGCTGTCCCCCAATAAAAAAGGGGGTTCTCTTCCTAAGAAACCTGATTTGGACTTGAAACTTAGCATAGCTCTGTCAAACAGTCCCCTGCCATGCTCTAAGTCCTTTCACCTACATGCTCATTTGGTGACAACCCTCCCAGGTAGTTCCCTTAGCAGATATGGTGACTGAGGCAGGCCTCTCTAGGGGCAGAATCTGGCCCCACAGCTCCTTGTTCTCCAAACTGCTACATCAAAGACTCCTGTGACCTTACCCTGTGGAGGGCCTGGGAGGAAGTTTCCATGTGATAGTGGAACTTTTTTGCTAATCGAGTCTGCCCTGAGGACCATAGAGAATACTCAAAAGAACTATTTATGAGTCTAGAGTGGGGGAGCTGATTGGAAGCTCACTATCACCCCAGGACCTTTGTACATGCTTTCCCTGGACCCCGAGTATTCTTACCATCCTCCCTGCCATGTCTTCTTCCCTCCTTTTGCCTATCAATTCCCCTGGCTAACTTATTTTCATCTTTACTGTGGTTTCAGTGAGAATCACTCTGACATCTGTCTTATGTATCCACCTGTACAATAATTTATTCACTCAGAAAACATCGAGCATAACTGCTCTGAACCCTGTGCTATTAAGGTGTCTGCCTTGTTGAGGTTCTGCAGACCAGCCCTGGGCTGAGAGACCAGCACACAGTAGGTTTTTAGTGAACAAAAGGCAGACTTGGGGGAGTTGGTGGAGTTCCACGGAGGATGTAGAGATAGGGAATAAGTCTGGGAGGAGGTACTGGAGCAGGACCATCCCCTCCTCATCCCCGCCTTCCAGGCCCTACCTTTCCTGCTCCTCAGCTGGCCCAGCCTGCTCTAGTGGTCCTCACTGCTGTTACCATGGCAGCCAAGTAAAATCTCACCCGCCCCAGCATCCTACTCATTGATGCTGTCTGTGTTATTTGAGACCATTCGGTGCTGAGGCCTGAGCAGATCTGAGCTATGCAGAGGAAAAAAGACCCTGAGGGATCTGGGGAGAGGGGAAAGAAAGACCTATCAGGAGCAGCATCAGAGAAGAAACAATGACAGTGACACACATGCCTATCCCCTGAGAGGTGCAGGCACAGGCTGGAACATGGAGTTGCATGTAGATACAGGCCTGTGCACATAGGCCATTCACATATACTCAACACATGTGGACACATTGACTCCTGTTTGCTCATTCATATGTGTGCTTGCAATGATATGTACCCACACATACACATGCGAACATGTATACATGGGCACAGTTCTGTATATGTATATGCAGTTCCTCCCCCCTCACTCCATGCATGCGATGAATACTTATGAACTCTAGTCCCCGGTGCATGAGGAAGGGAGAAGGGGGTAGATCCCTAAGCCTGAGAAGATCTGCATGGATTTGGACATGGGCCCTGACTATATTCATGGAGCATAGGAAGACCATTTGGAGAAGAGACATGCACTGGTATTCCCCAGAGCATTCTAGCAGCATTAGTTACTAATTGTCATAAAGAAGTTGCCCTTCAGGGACTGAAGCAATAGTATAATGGGGAAGGCACTCGCCTGGCATGCAACAGATCTAGTCCATCCCTGGTACCATATGTGGTTCTCTAAGTACCACCAGGTGTGATCTCTGAGTGCAAAGCCAGCAGTAAGCCCTGCATACCATTGAGTATGGCCCCCAAACAAAACAAATTAATGAATAAAACGTGGTTGTGCAAATAAGGGGTGCAGGGAAGTATGCCCTTCTCCTTTGTCCCGACTCCTCTTAGGATCAGGGTTCCAGAGGTTGCCCCAACAAAGGCTCCCTCAGTGTGTGACAGGATAGAGTTGAGGGGTAGGGAAGAGAGACACCACTATGCCTTGAGGCCTGATTTCTGGTCAGGGTTCATTCAGTTTGCTCAATCCCCCTTGCTTTGTGACCTTGGCCAAATCACTCTCGCCCTTGGGCCTCATTCAGGTGATTTGGTGGGGGGGGGGGCCACATCCATTTGACGCTCAAGGGTTACTCCTGGCTATTCGCTCAGAAATCGCTCCTGGCTGGGGGGGGGGCATATGGGACGCCAGGGGATCAACCGCGGTCCGTCCTATGCTAGCGCTTGCAAGGCAGACACCTTACCTCTAGCGCCACCTCTCCGGCCCCAGATTCAAGTGATTTGAATAATGCTAGGCAAGGAGGGTTCACAGAGGAAGCAACCCCTCTACCCTCTCCTGCTCTCCAGCAAGCTCAGCTGAAGCACATGAAGCTTTGATCCAGCGCCCACCCCCCACTTTCACCCTGGGTAAATCCATCAGAAATTGTGAATGAATGAAGAGCCGATTTACAAAGGCTGGAGCTGATTCATCCCCGGCACCTCTGCGTTCGCGTGGGCTGGCCAGGCTGAAGGCGATGAATGGGCTGAGCACTGAGTCTGCAACTCCTGCATCAGCAAGGGAGGCTGTGCTCTGCGCAGGAGAGACATGCCAGGCCTCACTCACCTGGCACCTTTTCATCAGAAGACCCAAGGCAGGGTTCCCACAGGAGCCCTGGAAAAGAGTGGCAGACACAGCCCGACAGAGCATAGAGCCTTAAAGATCTGGGTCCTCTGGTCTGAGAAAGTGGTAGGTTGGGATACACGGGGACGTGGGATGGGTTTGTGTTTCCATCCAGGACTTCAGTCTGTGCTTTCCAGAGTGACCCCAAAGCTTTCTGGTGGCCAATGGACTGGGGACTGCAAAGGGCAATACTGGGAAATAAGCAGGCCGAGACTGCCACCATCTGGCCAGAGTCAGAAACGCAGGACTCTTGAAAGTAGAGAGGCCAATAAGACCAGCTAAGACAAAAGACTTGTGTCCGCTGCATTTTTGGTTGGTTTGTTTTGGGGCCCTATTAAGCGGTGCTCAATACTTACTCCTGACTGTGCTCAGGGATTGCTCCTGGTGGGCTTAGAGGGCCATAGGGGCACAGGGTATTGAATGCCGATCAGCTGTGTGCAAGGCAAGCACTCTACCCACCTGACTAGATATCTCTCCAGACCCTGAACACTACCTCTTTTTTTTCTTCATTTTTTTTTTTTTTTTTTTTTTTTTGTGGTTTTTGGGTCACACCCGGCAGTGCTCAGGGGTTACTCCTGGCTCCATGCTCAGAAATTGCTCCTGGCAGGCACGGGGGACCATATGGGACGCTGGGATTCGAACCGATGACCTCTTGCATGAAAGGCAAACGCCTTACCTCCATGCTATCTCTCCAGCCTCATTTTCTTCATTTTATAATTTAAAAATTTTGTTTTAGACTTTTGGGCCACAACTGGCAATACACATGGGTTACTCCTGACTTTACACTCAGGAATTACTCCTGACAGTGCTCGGGGTGCTCTATGAGATGCCTGGAATGGAACCTGGATCAGCTATATGTAAGGCAAGTACCTGTTTACTACATTTTTAATACATTTTTAAAAATTTAGCCACCATTAAATTACAAGTTATTTATGATTGGATTTCAGGCATGCAATATTTCAATCCCTTCACCAGTATTCACTTCCCTCCATTAATGCCCCTCCAAATCCCCATTTGCCCCATCGGTCAGCTTCTACAAGAGGCATATATAAATATATATACATTTATATACACATATGTATGCTTTGTTTTGCACTGCTTTTTATAGTACTGTTGCTGATAGTTTCATATATAATATTTGACAACATTTAGCACCACCTCTTCCTCCTGATTGAATACTTCCCTCCACCAGTCATTGTCCCACACTGTCTGGCCTCCCCAAGCATGTTGCCTACCTCCCCAAGCATGTTGGCATGTTTCTTACTGAAGACTAGTTCTCATATTCTAAAAGCTACTCTGTAATGAGCACATTAACCCTCGTTAGCATCTTGCAATACCCATTTTACAGAAGAGAAAAGGGAGGCACGAGGGAGGTCTTCCCTGAAAGGGGCTCTGAACAGGCAGACTCAAAGGTTGTTCCAAAGGTCACGTTTGCCTTTGGTCTTTGGGAGCATTGTTTTAAGTCACTTGGGAGCACTGCTTGAAGACTACATGTCCTGGCCTGGTGAGACAATATAAGGATTAAGGCATTTGCCTTGCATGCAACTGATGTTTGTTTGACACCCTGCACTGCATAGCTTAGGAGCTACGCCAGTCACTTGGAAGCTTGGCCTGAATCTATGATTGGTGTACTATGCTTCTTCTGTCCCTTCTGAATGCTTTGGCATGCATAAGGAGAACCTTCTTTTCTTTATCTGGTATATGATGAATGAACTCAGGGACTTTCTAGTCAGTCCACTACAGCCCATCTCCCTCTCTCCTCCTATTGGCTAACTCATCCCTCAAATTGACCCCAGGAGTCCTTTCCTGTCCTTCTAGCCCAGGGGGTCCTCAAAGTACAGCCCATAAACCACATGTGGCCTGCTGAGGACATTTATCCAGCCTGCCACTGCCAACTTGTCCCGGCCCTCAGTGCTCATGTGTGGGATGTATACCCTCACTCTCCGACTTCTCTCCTGTCTCTCAACTCCTCTCAGTTTCAGGCAGGGGTCCTCAAATTACAGCCTGCCAAAAGCAGGCCCATAGTTCCCATTGAAATACTGGTAAGTTTATTGATTTAATTTTACTTGTTCTTAACTTGAAATATTGTATTTGTTCCCATTTTGGTTTTTGACTTCAAAATAAGATGTGTGCAGTATGCATAGGAATTGTTTATAATTTTTTTTAACTATAGTCCGGCCCTCTAACGGTTTGAGGGACAGTAAACTGGCTCCCTGTTTAAAAAGTTTGAGGACTCCTGATCTAGTCCTAACCCCAGGCTAGAACAGGCATGGCTAAATGCTCTCCAATCATTCGGGTCTTATTCTTAACTCTATTGCATAAAGAATTTTAAAAATCTGGGGCCCGGAGAGATAGCACAGCGGCGTTTGCCTTGCAAGCAGCCGATCCAGGAGCAAAGGTGGTTGGTTAGAATTCCGGTGTCCCATACAGTTCCCAGTGCCTGCCAGAAGCTATTTCTGAGCAGACAGCCAGGAGTAATCCCTAAGCAACACCGGGTGTGGCCCAAAAACAAAAAACAAAAATAAAAGGGTTTTAAAAATCTATCAGAGAGCCAGAGCAATAAGACAGCTAGAAAGACACTTGCCTTGCATATGTCTGACCTGAGCTCTATCCTTAAAATCCCATATGGTGGGGCCGGGCGGTGGTGCTGGAGGTAAGGTGCCTGCCTTGCCTGCGCTAGCCTAGGACGGACCGCGGTTCGATCCCCCGGCGTCCCATATGGTCCCCCAAGAAGCCAGGAGCAACTTCTGAGCGCATAGCCAGGAGTAACCCCTGAGCATCACAGGGTGTGGCTCAAAAACCAAAAAAAAAAAAAAAAAAAAAAAAAATCCCATATGGTCCCCTGAGCCCACAGGCATGATCCCTGAGTGCAGATCCAGGAGCAACCCCTGGGTACTGCCAGGTGTGCCTTCCCTAAGCCTCAAATGAATAGAATGGAATTTACAGATCTTTTCCCATGATATCTATCTTTGTACTGACTCCACGGGGCCCAAGATTTGTGTGCCAGCTGAGGCAGAATTAGAAATTTAGAAAGGTATTTTGTTCCAGTGAAATAAGCAAATTCGGGGCCAGAGAGATAGCATGGAGGTAAGGCGTTTGCCTTGCATGCAGAAGGTCGGTGGTTTGAATCTGGCATCCCATATGGTCCCCTGTGCCTGCCAGGGGCAATTTCTGAGCATGGATCCAGGAGGAACCCCTGAGTGCTACCGGGGGTGACCCAAAAACAAAAACAAAAATAAGCAAATTCCTCACACATTTTGGTCAATTGATTCCACTGGTCATTGACCCACCAGGCTGTGAGTGTGCCTGTTCCAAGATATCTAAGCCTAGGTTCAGTTCTGTCCCACTTGTCTGTCTGTCTGGTCCTGTTACAAATAATATGCCACTGTATTTTTGTTGTTGTTGTTGTTGTTATTTTTCATTATTTTTACTGCTGCTTTAAAATAACTGGTGCAAATGGTACCTCTCAACATCTTTTGTTTTTGTTTTGGAGTCATACCTGGCAGTGCTCAGGGGTTGCTCCAGGCTCTACACAGAAATCACTTTTGGCAGGCTCAGAGAATTATATGGGATGCTGAGGATCAAATCTGGGTCAGTCACATGCAAGGCAAATGCCCTACCCACTATGCTATTGTCCCTCTTGACATTATTTTTTGTGCTATTCCTTGTATTATGCCAAATGCAAATTTAAATTGCACCTAAAAGCAAACTTTGCAATTATATAGGATTCATTAACTTGGGCAGAACTGATGTCTTTACAGTGTTGAATCTTCCCATTATTCGGGAGTAAAGTAGCATATCCCTTTTTTTTTCTTTCTTTTTTCTTTGTGTGTGTGTGTGTGTGTGTGTGTGTGTGTGTGTGTGTGTGTGTGTGTGTGTGTGTGTCTTTGGTCACACCCAGCAGTGCTCAGGGGTTACTCCTGGCTACGCTCAGAAATCGCTCCTGGCAGGCTCAGGGGACCATAGGGAGTGCTGGGATTCGAACCACTATCCTTCTGCATGCAAGGCAAACACCCTACCTCCATGCTATCTCTCCAGCCCCATGGATATCTATTTTCATTTAGATTTAATGCATTTCAATAAAATTTTTGAGTCTTTTACATATTTATATCTTTTTTGTTTCAGTTATAAGGTAATCTTGTAACTGATCTTCTCATTGCAAATGGACATTTTTTCTGTTATATTTTATAATTACTGCTGGCTCTTGAGAATACAATTATGATTGCTATTTCTTGGTATACTGAACTTACAGCTAGCAATCTTGCAGTATTACATAATTGGTTCTAGACAGTTTCTTGGATGTGTTATTTATATCATCTACATTCTATCATCTACACTTATACTATCTGTAAGATCTACTGTTAGTTGACACCCTGCTATTACCTAAAACAAAAGTGTTCCCCCATTTCCTTTTTTCTTTTCACCTAAGCCTTTGATATGTAAAAGTCCACCTGGCTCTCACTAAACCGTCCCGTCAGTTGAATTTGTACTGGTGAAATGAAGAGGTTTCAGTTTTGGTTTGGCTCACAGAGACCACAAGGCGAGAAGCCATTGAGTCCATGATTCTCTCCTTACTGGCTTGATCTATTAATTCATCACAGCTAACCTTCTTCATACCTGTCTCCCTGGAGTTGGAAATATGGCATGTGTGGTGATTTCACAATGTACCTCTTTGCTTTTCTTCTTTCCTGTTTTTTCTGCCTTTTCTTTCCTTTTTCTTGTCTTATTGGATTGGTAAGAAACTTAGTTTTCGATCTTTAATATTCCATATGGTCTCCCAAGACCCTGTGCTCCAGAAGTGATCCCTGAGCACCACCAGGTATGACCCTCAAACAAAATAAAAATGACTAGGAATGGGGCTGGAGAGATAGCACAACAGTAAGACGTTTGCCTTGCATGTGGCCAACACAGGACGAACCCCAGTTCGAATCCCGGCATCACATATGGTCCCCCGAGCCTGCCAGGAGTGATTTCTGAACACAGAGCCAGGAGTAACCCCTGAGCACTGCAGGGTATGACCCAAAAACAAAAACAAAAAAAATGACTAGTAATGGTGAGAATGAATACTTGTCCTATAGCTGTTTTTGAATCAAATACTTTTAATAGTCACCATTAGGTACTAGGCTAATCATATAAGCTTAGGCTAATATAAACCCAGGCTAATAAGCCTAAAAATAATATAAGCTTAGACTAATATATATATGTATTTTACCAATTGTGTGTCTGCAAACAAACAAACACACATGTTTGTCAGTACTCAGGCATTACTCCTGGCTCTGAAATCAGAGATGACTTTTGGCATGGCACTTGGGGAACCATATGTGATGCCAAGAGATTGAACCTGGGTCAATCATGTGCAAGGAAAGTGCCCTACCTTCTATATTATTACTCTGGCCCTTGGAGCCGGTGAGGTGGTTCTAGAGGTAAAGTGTCTGCCTTGCAAGTGCTAGCCAAGGAAGGACCATGGTTTGATCCCCCAGCATCCCATATGGTCCCCCCAAGCTAGGGGCAATTTCAGAGCACTTAGCCAGGAGTAACCCCTAAGCATCAAATTGGTGTGGCCAAAAAAAACAAAAAACAAAAAACAAAAAAATAGAACATTATTACTCTGGCCCTATACTAAAATATTTGATCAATATATACAGATTCCCTTCGAATCCTAATTTATAACAAGTTTGTGTTATTCATATAAGCTGTTGTACCCAATATATTTTGCTTCTATTGAGAAATATGACAAATTATATGTTGCATTAAATAATTAAAGATGGGACTGGATGGCGATGGATGGTGAAGGATCTTTCTTTCTGCCACCCCAAGCCACGTGGCTTCGCAACCCCATTCAGCCAGCGGGTCCCAGGCCCAGGTGAAAGCCGGAATCAAACTCACTCCCAAGCTGTTTTGTTGGGTTCAGGATTCAGGTCAGAGTTCGGAGCGCCAGTTGTTGCATTAAATAATTAAAGATGGGGCTGGATGGCAATGGATGGTGAAGGATCTTTCTTTCTGCCACCCCAAGCCACGTGGCTTCGCAACCCCATTCAGCCAGCGGGTCCCAGGCCCAGGTGAAAGCCGGAATCAAACTCACTCACAGGCAGGCATTAGGAACCATCAGCTTTATTCATGCCCTATTCACCACATGTGTGTGGCCTACTCATAACCTTTCAAGCACTAGTTATTCTTGGCCCTGCAGCTAAACTCCTTTTAGCCATCTTCCCTTTGGGCTCCATGCTGGTCCAAGACCAGAACGCAGAGACCCAAAAGCCAGAGCACCCAGCAGCAAAGAAAGGGGCCCCAATCCCCTCGGTCCAAGGCTTATCTAACTTTTCCAAGACCCCTCCCAGAAATGGGCGAGGTCTTGCAGGTAAGGTTACACCTACTATCTGGTTCCCAAGACCCCTCCCAGAAATGGGTGGGTCTCAGGTAGCTACACCTAGATCCAGGATCTCAAATAGGTACACTACAATTATATAAATAGAATTCCTTATACTAAATTATAATAGAAGTTACAAGATAAACTCAACTTGATCTAAACTTTAAAATAAATTTAAAAATAAAATAAAATAAATTTCTAAATTTTATTTACTATTTTATCTGTGATACTTATATCTGTGTTCATGTATTAATACAATTTTCCTTCTCTTATTCTTCTGATATGAAATTAGTCTGGTGATGATGCTTCAAATAATTCCCTTTTTTTTTTTTTTTGATATATGAAACTATCTGTAGTTAGACAATTTATTCTTTTCTTGCTATTTTTGATAGTTCTTCTGGTAAAATTGGGCCTAATTCCAGTGAGCAGTTTTTTTGTTTGTTTGTTTTTTGTTTTTTGGTTTTTGGGCCACACCCGGCAGTGCTCAGGGGTTACTCCTGGCTGTCTGCTCAGAAATAGCTCCTGGCAAGCACGGGGGATCATATAGGACACCAGGATTCGAACCGACCACCTTTGGTCCTGGATCAGCTGCTTGTAAGGCAAAAGCCGCTGTGCTATCTCTCCGGGCCCCAGTGAGCAGTTTTTAATTTTAATTTTAGTTTTTGGGTTATACCCTACTGTGCTTCTAGCTCTGTGCTTGGGGAGACCATAGGTAGTGCCAGAAACCAAACCCAGTTGGTTGTGTGCAAAGCAAGTGCTTTCTTTTTTCCCCCAAGATACTATCTCTCTGGTACTTGGGCAACTTTTTAATTTTAATTTTATTTTGGGTGGCCACACCTGGTGGTGCTCAGGACTTACATGAGGAATTACTCCTGAGGAAGCTCAAGAAACTATATGTAGGGGCCGGCAAGGTGGCGCTAGAGGTAAGGTGTCTGCCTTGCAAGCGCTAGCCAAGGAAAGGACCGCGGTTGGATCCCCGGGTGTCCCATATGGTCCCCCCAAGCCAGGGGCAATTTCTGAGTGCTTAGCCAGGAGTAACCCCTGAGCATCAAACGGGTGTGGCCCGAAAAACCAAAAAAAAAAAAACAAAAAACTATATGTAGTGACAATCTGGGTCAACCATGCACAAAGAAAGTGCCCTACCCACTGTACTATCTCTCTAGCACTTATGTAATTTTGTTTATCCCCTCCACCTCACCTGTGTAATTTCTTTTAATTTTTTATTTTTAATCATGAGAAAAATGATGCAAAGGAGACAAGGTAAAGTTACAGTGAAAGGAATATCGTTATCCTTCTCAGTTTACAGAGGAGGGAGCTAAAGCTCAAAGAGGTATAGGAACTGGCTTAGGGGGGAGGACACAGAAAGGGTAGGGGAGAGTGGGGGAGGGGAACCCCAAGATTTATGCCCTGGCCTGCAGACCCACATTTCCTGACCTGGGCTCCTTTTTATCTGAGGGTAGACCCTTTCCAGCCCACAGAGGTCATGAACTTTGTTTTCATGAATATCACTTACAGGGAAAGGTGTGGGCTTACAGGGACACCCAATGTTTTCAGTTTCTGAAAAGACCTAATAGACATGCAGAAAAAACCTGTCAAAGGACCCCCACTAATGTGTTGGGCTGCTCCCTCGGGGTCAAGATCTGTGACATCCACTTGCTTGCTATTATTTTTTATTTATATTATTATTATTATTATTATTATTTTGGTTTGGGGCCATACCAGGCAACACTCAGGGGTTAATCTTGGCTCTGCCTCAGGAATCATTCCTGGTGGTGCTCAGGGGACCATATGGGAGGCAGGGAATTAAACCCAAGTCAACTGCATGCAAGGCAAGCACCCTACTCGCTGTGCTATTGCTCCAGCCCCCTAATATGACTTTCTCTCACTATCTCTTGTGTATGCCATTTTTTTATTGCAGCAGTGAGTAATGTGGTTAAGATATGGGATCAACTTAGTTTTTGGGTCACACCCAGCAGCACTCAGGGGTTGCTCCTGGCTCTATGCTCAGAAATTGCTCCTGGCAGGCTCAGGGGACTATATGGGATGCCAGGATTGGAACCACCAACTTTCTGCATGAAAGGCAAACGCCTTACCTCCATGCCATCTCTCCGGCCCCTTCTCCATTCTCTCTTAGCATGTTCCTTCATACCTCTCTCTCTGCTTTCCTGTATTGCTCCAACTTTCTACACCAGATTTCTTGTATCCCTGGAATAAAAACAGGTCTACAGTAGTGAGGAAAACTATGAAACCACTAACTATGAAATCATTCCCAAGTGGATTTTTCTTTCTTCTCTTTGAATCCTGGGGTGTACAGGTTGGGGATTATGGGGAACACTAAGGGGACCCAGGGGGCATGGCATCTCCATGGCTGGACTTACCTACCTGAATATTTCTGGGAAGTTTTACATGTAGTGGTGCCAGGTCCTGGAACACTTGGCCTACAGCAGGTCTTTGGCGATGTACAGCATGTTAATCAGCATCCCATGCTGGGGTCTTTGCTTGTTGCCAAAGAACAGAAACATAATATGGGGCAGAAAGAAAAACTCAGAATGAGGAGTGGATATTTGGCCCAAGGGCTCCCATCCTGGCCTCAGTGCCAACACAGTGGAATGTAAAGGCTCCATATGGAGAAACAGGTCTGAAGCACGGGTTGCCGTTGAAAATAATCTAACCCAGGCTGAAAGGGTGAATCACGTGTGGTGGAGTGGCTTTCTGCTTCATCCAGGAGAGATGACAAAGAACACCCCTGAGCAAGGGAGAAAGTCTAAAAGCCTATCCTGAGCCAGTTCCACCCAGGTTTGCTTGAGACATGTAAAACAAGATGATAAGTAGGAAAATCTGTGTTGGGTGAAACCAGGTTGTAAACAAACAGATACAGGGAAACCAGGAATGATCTTTGTTTTGGTGGTAAAGTGTAAACGAAGAGAGGAGCAAGGCCTGTTGATTTCACAATAGCCAGGTGCTTGAGAGGACTTGTATGTGGCCACTTGGGTCAGACATGAAGAGGGACAGTGGACCAAGTTGGAAACACAGTTCCAGAAATAGAACCGAGGAGTCAGAGTGATGCTACAGCAAGTAGGATGCTGGATTTGCTCCCAGCCAACCCAAGTTCTATTCCCATCATCTCAAAGGGTCCCCTGAGTACTGCCATGAATAATTTCTAAGTGTAGAGCCAGGAGTAACCCCTGAGAATCACTGGGTATGCCCTCCCCCCAAAAACAAACAACAACAAAAATGGAACCATCTTACTGCCCACATACACAAACACAAGCAAGAGTGTACATCTAAATTGGCCAGCTAGGGTTAGAACAATAGTTCGGGACTTAAGGCTCTTGCCTTTCATGCTGCTGAGCCCAGTTCAATCTTTGGAATTGCAGAGGGTCCCCTGAGTCACACCAGGAGTGATCCCTAAGCAGAGAAAGGGGGAAGCTCTGAGGATAGCATGGTGTGGCCCCAAAATAAAACAAACTAAACAAACCTAAAAATCAGCTTATATTGAAAATAAAAACAATTGAGAAAATATTCATTTTTCCATTTGAGAATTTTATGATTATCAGCTACAATACCCCACATCTTATTCCAAATGTGGCCTGGCATGATTAAACTTATGGTTCAGTGCTAAAAATTATAAAGTTCAAAAAAAGCTTCTGCATTGGGGGCTAGAGTGAGGAGGGTTTTGCCTTGCATGCAGCCAACCCAGGTTTAACCCCCAGCATCACATGGGGTCCCCCAAGCACTGACAGGAGTGATTCCTGAGTTTAGAGCCAGGAGTAAGCCTGAGCCAATATTGCCGTGTGTGTCAAGGAGAAAGAAAGAGAACGAGAGAGGGAGGGAGGGAGGGAGGGAGGAAGGAAGGAAGGAAGGAAGGAAGGAAGGAAGGAAGGAAGGAAGGAAGGAAGGAAGGAAGGAAGGAAGGAGGGAGGGAGGGAGGGAGGGAGGGAGGAAGGGAGGAGGGAGGGAGAGAGGGAGGGAGAAAGGGAGGGAGGAAGGAAGGGAGGGAGGGGGAGGGAGAAAGGAAGGAAGGAAGGGAGAAGGGAGGGAGGAAGAAAGGGAGGGAGGGAGAGAGGGAGGATGGAGGGAGGAAGGGAGGGAGGGAGGAAGGGAGGGAGGGAGGAAGGGAGGGAGGGAGGGAGGAAGGAAGGGAGGGAGGGAGGAAGGAAGAAAGGGAGGGAGGAAGGAAGGGAGGAATGGAGGGAGGAAGGAAAGAAGGGAGGGAGGGAGGGAGGAAGGGAGGAATGGAGGGAGGAAGGAAAGAAGGGAGGGAGGGAGGGAGGGAGGAAGGGAGGAATGGAGGGAGGGAGGGAGGGAGGAAGGGAGGGAGGGAGGAAGGGAGGGAGGGAGGAAGGGAGGGAGGAATGGAGGGAAGAAGAAAAGAAGGGAGGGAGGGAGGGAGGAAGAAAGGGAGGGAGGGAGGATGGAGGGAGGAAGGGAGGGAGGGAGTAAGGAAGGGAGGAATGGAGGGAGGAAGGAAGGGAGGGAGGAAGGAAGGGAGGAATGGAGGGAGGAAGAAAGGGAGGAATGGAGGGAGGAAGGAAAGAAGGGAGGGAGGGAGGGAGGAAGGGAGGGAGGAATGGAGGGAGGGAGGGAGGAATGGAGGGAGGGAGGGAGGAATGGAGGGGGGAGGTTGGGAGGGAGGAATGGAGGGGGGAGGTTGGGAGGGAGGTTGGGAGGAAGGTTGGGAGGGAGGGAGGGAGAGGGGAAAGGAGGGAGGGAGGAAGGAAGGGAGGGAGGGAGGAAGGAAGAAAGGAAGGGAAGGAGGGAAGGAGGGAGGGAGGGAGGAAGGGAAGGAGGGAGGGTGGGAGGGAAGAAGGAAGGAAGGAAGGAATGGAGGGAGGGAGGAATGGAGGGAGGGAGGGAGGGAGGAAGGGAGGGAGGGAGTGGGAGGGAGGGAAGGAAGGAAGGGAAGGAGGGAGGGAGCAAGGAAGGAAGGAAGGGAGGGAGGGAGGGAGGGAGGGAGGGAGGAAGAGAGGGAGGGAA